>NC_090754.1:91023838-91031338 GCF_036898095.1 Palaemon carinicauda | reverse complement strand
TGGTTGGGCACTGTGTGTAGAGTTCATCTCCTGATTATCAGAAGTAAGTATTCGTGTAGGAACCTTACTGAGGCAAGGTGAATATAATTTAGGAATAGACATCTTAAATTCTTCATGACCATAAGAAAGGAGGAATAAATAAAACTATGACAGTATGTATTTCATAGTAAGTAGGAGCTGAAAGAGACGCATAAGTAATAAAATAGAAATTTTATTTCACAATGCAGAAATTAAATAATTTACAGCAAAAGTAAAGTTCATTTACAGTAATAATAATGTACATAGAAATAAAGGCTTGCTCTTGAATCTGAAAGGGAATTTCAGGAAAAGGGTACTCGTTCTCGAGGAACGCAAGTCTTTAAATAACACATCATGCTCAAGGCATGCGGCACTTGTGTAACACTATGACATTTCACCTGGGATAAGAACAGTTATAAAAGCACTAAGTGTTTTTAGACATCACTATGAATCACTCGAGGGTCAACATAGGCACCCGAAGAGTTAGAGTCCCAAGTAACTCACTGTTCTACGCAGAGTTAGGTGCAGGTTTCATAACACTACCTGCGGCTACCACAAAATGTTTGATTTCGTGCACTTGTTTCGCATAATGTTTAAAGAAAACTCGCGAGGACTTCCAGCCCGTAAAGTTTTTAAGGCTCTCAAAGTCCATGCTCTGAAAGAAGTTCAGAGAAGATGCCACTTTTCTAGGATCATGACCAGCGGGTGTACTGTTCGGATCCGCTCTGCGAATGAAGTAGGTGATTTTCGCTCTTAATTGTTTCAGTGACAGGTCGCTGCCCGATGTTTCTCCTTTGAAGAGTTGGCCTCCACCAAAGTTTGAAGTTCTGCGAAGATAGACCTTGAGGCTCTCTACTGGACATAGAGAGACATCCTCCTTCAGGGGGCATATTCTCCAAGGGCCCCATCTTTTGGTGGGTAATTCATTTTTGGCGAGAAACGTCGGATCAGGGGAGAGGGTCACTTCTCCTGAATCAGCAAACAGGATGTGTCCCTCTTCTCTTGATAATGCCACTATTTCGCTGACTCGAGCTCCCGAGGCGAGAGCAAATAAAAATATAACTTTCTGAGTCAGATCCTTGAGGGGGCATGAATCATTGTCCAAGTTGGAGGCGAAATGGAGCACCTTGTCTAGTGACCAGGAGATCGGTTTCGGAGGGGGTGCTGGGCGTAGGCGAGCACATGCTTTCGGCAGTTTGTTAAAGATGTCGTTGGACAGATCAATTTGGAAAGCATATAGAATTGGTCTAGTCAAAGCCGATTTGCAGGTTGAAATCGTATTGGCTGCTAATCCTTGTCCATGAAGGTGAATGAAGAAGGACATACAGAAATCAATGGTGATTTCTTTAGGATTTTTTGCTTTAACAAAGGAGACCCATTTCCTCCAGGATGATTCATATTGCCGTCTCGTGGATTCGGTCTTGTATTCCTCTAGGAAGTCTAGACTTTTCTTCGAGATCCCAAACCTCTTCTTTGCGGCAAGGGAGAGAAAATCATGAGATGAAGGTCCTTGATTTTCGATGATGAAGCGAAGACAGTCGACTTCTGTACTTGTTGAGAGAGAACTGGGCCCGGGAGAGGGATCAGCTTGGGCTGCAGCTCCAGGACCAGGGGGTACCAGTTGCTCCGGGGCCACTTGGGAGCCACTAGGGCCGCTGTCCCTTTGAAGGTTCTCAGTTTGGAGAGGACTTTCAACAGAAGGTTGGTGGGAGGGAACAGGTATATCTTCGACCATCTGTTCCAGTCCAGTGACATGGCGTCCACCGCTTCTGCTTTGGGGTCCTCGTACGGGGCTACGTACAGAGGAAGTTGATTGTTGTCGCTCGTTGCAAAGAGATCTATCTGAAGTTCTGGGACTTGATGAGAGATGAAGGAGAATGATCTTGCGTCTAGAGACCATTCCGACTCTATCGGGTTTGTCCGAGATAGAGCATCCGCTGTCACGTTGCGGAATCCTTGTAGGTGAACTGCAGACAGGTGCCACTTCTTCTTCTCCGCCAGACGGAAGATTGGGAGAAGCACCTGATTTATCTGGGGCGATCTTGAGCCCTGGCGATTGAGACAACGAACTACCACCGAGTTGTCTAGGGTTAGACGGATGTGGATCGAGGGCGGCGGGGATAGCTTCTTCAGAGTAAGAAGGACCGCCATGGCCTCCAAGATGTTTATGTGGAACGTCTTGAATAGTGGAGACCAGGTCCCTTGAGCTTGTTTCAGGTGGGAGTGACCTCCCCAGCCCTCCAGTGAGGCATCCGTGTGGATGTTGAGTGATGGAGGAGGGTGTTGGAGAGGAATGGACCTTTTCAGGGCCATTGCTTCCGACCACGGCTTTAGGAGGCGTCGAAGTCTGTTTGGAAGCCGTCTCTTGAGGTCTCTTCGAGCGATGGATGCCGATCGTCTCCAGACTCCCGCGGCATCCTTTAGCTGTGCACGAAGCACTGGGTTTGTCACTGAGGCGAATTGTAGAGAGCCTAGAACTCGTTCCTGCTGTCGTCTTGAAATGCGTTTGGATTTCAGTAGTCACTTGACAGACCCTGCTATTTCCTTCCTTTTCTTCTGGGGGATGGAAAGGCGGTGTGACTGAAGATTCCAGTGGATTCCCAGCCACTGAAACTTCTGAGCCGGAGAGAGGCGAGATTTCTTCTCGTTGATCTTGAATCCCAGGTGTTCTAGGTACTGGGTAACTTCGTCGCAAGACTTTGTACACTCTTCGGGCGATGGAGCCCAGACTAGCCAGTCGTCGAGGTAGGCCATCACCTGGACGTTTCTTAGGCGGAGCTGTTGTACTATGGCATCCGCCAGCTTTGTGAAGATCCGAGGGGCCACATTGAGGCCGAATGGCATGGCCCGGAAGGCGTAGCTTTTCCTTTGGAGTCGAAATCCTAGGTAGGAGGAAGCGTGATGGTTCATTGGAATGTGCCAATAGGCATCCGCCAGGTCTATAGAGACCGTGTAGGAACCTTGAGGCAGAAGGGTCCTTATTTGTTGAAGCGTCAGCATCTTGAATTTGTTGTTCTCTATGAACTTGTTGAGGGGGGATAAGTCCAGAATGACTCTGAGCTTGTCTGAGTCCTTCTTGGGAACGCAAAACAGTCTCCCTTGGAACCTGGTGGACTTTACCTTCCTTATCACCTTCTTGTTCAAGAGGTCTAGAACATATTCTTCCAGAATGGGGGTCGATTGTTGGAAGAACCGCTGGAAGATTGGGGGTGGTTGCACCCAACTCCAGCCTAGACCGTTCTTGATGATGCTGTGTGCCTAAGGATCGAAGGTCCAACGATCCTGGAATTGGCGGAGTCTTCCTCCCACCGGAAGCACTTCATTGCTTCTGGTGTCCCGAGGACTTGTTGCCTCGGCCGCTAGCTCCCTTTCCTCCTCTACCTCTGGAGGGACGACGAGAGGCGTCTCTGCTTGCACCCCTGGACGAGCCTCTACCTCTGGCATGAAAGGTAGTGGATGGCTGCTCAAAGGCAGGGGTGAAGACCGGTGACTGTGACAACACCGGTTGGGGGACCAATTGAAAGGTCTGTTGTGGTTGGGCAACCACTTGGGAGGTAGCGGGTCCCGGAAACTGACGTCTTTGTTGACGTTGCTGGGGTTTCGGCTTCTGAGGTTTCCTCTTAGGCTGAGGTCCATCGTCCTGAGAGGTTTTCCTTTTTCTGGACATGCCCCACTTGTGGAGAAGGTTCCTATTCTCCGTGGCGGCTCTGTCCGTTATTTCCTTGACAAGGTCAGAAGGAAACAGGTGCTTTCCCCAGATGTTGGAGGAAATCAGCCTCCGGGGTTCGTGTTTCACGGTGGCACCGACAAACACGAATTCACGACAGGCTCTACGAGCCTTTATGAAATGGTACAAGTCCTTCATTACCGTGAGTAAGTGGGATTTGGCCAGTACCATGTAGTGATCGGGTACTGCTGTGTCACAGGCCATAACTTCAAGTTGGACTTGATGAGAAAGAGACGCTGCAAGCCTCTCCTTCGTGTCTTGTTCCCGGCGAAGGAGGTGATCATTGAGCTTAGGGAGGTCTTCATTAAACTGACGTCCGGCGACGTCAGGATCGAGCCTACCCACAACGAAAGTATGTTGGACATCTTTCCATTGTCTAGTGTCAGGGGGTGTCACGATGGAGAAGGGTCTGCACTCCTCCAGTGCAGGGCAGGGTTTTCCTTCTTCCGCCGCTTTAAGGCATGCAGCCAAGGCCTTTTCCAAAAATGGAAGAATCGCAGTGTCAGGTGCGACATATGTAGGATGCTTCTTGCTCAAGGCAGGAAGCTTAGAGCAGGTAAAGCCCCTGCTCTTAAATGCGGAGGCTAGCATAGCCTGGGCCTTTGCGAGATCGAACACTATCTCTTCTTTAGGTTCGGTCTCCTCCTTCGAGGCAGGTTCGGAACGAAGCCGGACGTAACAGTCCGGGTAGGCCTCGAAGCTTGGGAAGAATTCCACATCTTCCAACGGGACCGTGCCGATTTTGTCACTAACAAAGATCCTGCCGGTCGCAATAACCATATGCTCTGCATACCTCCACGGGTTGGCATGAGAGCAAGCTGGGAGATCCTTGACCGAGATCTTCTTCGGTTCTCTGGATCCAATCATAGACCTGATGGACTCCTGGTTCTCCTTCAGTCTGTCGTCCATGACAGCTCTAATCAGTCGGATCAGTTCTTGGGTAGAAGAGGAAGGATCCGGGGTCGAGGAGGTAGACGGGATGGACACATCCGTCGGTGTAGGAGTAGGCGGAGGGATGGACGAGGGAGTAGCTCCAATCTCCGACTCGGTGCATTCCACCTTGTCTTCGTCCTCTTCGGCTCCTTGAGCCATAAGCGTCTTCTCCGTGTCTTCCGAGACGTCAGAGATCTGTTCATCATCCTCGGAATCTAAACGACACTCGTGCATGGACTGAGCCATGACCACATCAGGTTCCACCGTAATTTGGACAGTGGGGATTGCTTCCTTTGGAACCACTGAGTCAGGGGAGGCCTTAGGGAACAACAGGGACCTCAGTTCTTCGGTGGCCAGGTACGGTCCAGTAGCATTTCTCTGAAAACCACGCACCCACTTGCGCAGTTTCTCACGAGCAATGTCTCTAACCTCCGCTGAGGGAGGGTTATGGAAGGCCTCAACTAGGTAGGCCTGGCAGACCGTACATTCCAGTGGATTCCAGAACTTCCAATCCCCTTTCTTGTCTGAGCAAGGGGCGTGAGTCCTGCACGCCGTATGTCCGTAAAACTGGGAGCGTTTCACAGCACAGTATGCGAAATCGCACTTCATCTGCTCCTCCTGTGGAAGAAAGAGAAAATGAGTATGGGGGAGTCATAGGAATGGCTCTTAAATTAAGTTAATATTAATCATTAATTTTAACTTAAAGAAGGTGTGATGCATAGAGAATGAAACAGTAAAGGAGAACACGCTCCATGCATCTCGCCCGGCTGGTTACCATAGGCTTGGTCCTGGGATAATCCAAATGACGAGATCATTGGATATAGTTTCCTAGGATTCCCATTATATTGGAACTCCATGGAAAGCCAAGGACAAGGTTGGGATCGAATTCATTCGGTTCCCAGATAAGAGCCAGAAGGTCTCATTAAGGGAAACTGCTTCTGGCAACCAGCCGTGCTAAGATGCACATAGCATGCTGGAAATAGAAGAATGCAAAGAGACAGCATGATCACTAATAGAGCAGTACTAGGTACTGATCTTAGAAGCAAAGCAGCTTATCTATTTGCAAGGTAGGGCTATCTTAGTCTTATGATAGCTACAGAGAGGGGGTGCAAGTATTCTTGACGCCTCGGGGCATCCGGCAAGCCGCCGGCACGCCGGAGCTCGCCTCCAGCATAGATTCTGGCACTAGAACAGACAATTTTCAAAGTCAGTTAGATACCAGGATGGCGGCCGCCGGCACAACGGCGGCACGCCGGCAGGGAGCGGCGGCTCCGGCAGCCGGAGGATGCCGGATTGGTGACTGGGGTAAGGATGGTACAGGTAGTATCGGGTTGCCGGCAGTATATGCCGGCACTCCGGAGATCGACCGGCAAGCGGACGATTAGATAGGAGTAGGAGAGCTGCCGGTAGTAGCCGGCGGCAGCCGGCAGTCCCCTCGGTACACGGGGGGCTGGCGGCAAGGGTAGGGAAGTCACCAAGAGGGAGGCAGGTATTGCCGGCAGAAGAGGCGGCAAGAGACCGGCACCCGGATAGATAGAGAGACAGGGGGAGGGGGGGAAGGATGCAGGAAGTACCTTCAGGGTTCCAGACATCCCTCCCCCTCCCTGAGGGGGTGTACCCATGATAGAGACAGGCTCTATCATCCATAAGCAGGGGTCACTAGGGACCGGGAGCAGGTAGCCCAAGGGAGGACTAGAGGAACACCCAAGAGGGGGGGGGGGAGACTCCCCTATGCAGAGCTACACTAGTAACTAACCTTATAGGACACTATGAAGGTATATGTACCAGAGCGGACTGCACAAGGAAGCTCGGGTAGCCCTACTCTTCCACCCTAAGGAGGAGTTGTAGGACAGGGGACAGATGAGTATAAACTAACCTAAGCATAGGCTAGGCTATACAAGAGATAGGTGGGGAGGGAGAAGAGAGGGGTCTTCCCAGTGAAGGGTTTCTGTACCAGAGCGGCCACAAAGGGAAGGGAGGACACTCCCTAACCTAAGATTAGGCTGATCGGCTAAAACGGTGCAAGAGTACAGTTTCAGCATGGAACAGAGAAACCTTCCTAACCCGACCTAGATCAGGGCTAAAAGTCCTGAACTAGGCAAGGAAGAAGACGTATCGCTATCGCAGGAAAGTCGTAGACTATCCTAGCCATAGAGGTAGGCTAGCCTAACCTCACTCTCAGACGCAATCCTAAAGGGGGTTCATTCCTTTAGGGAGGACTGAGAGGCGATATAATACTCTATTAGACAATAAATCCCTTTACTCAGAAAAGGGATCAAGGCTAATTAGAGGGAGTGCCAAGGCAGGGGATGAAGGAAGCATATAGGGGTCCTAAGGTTAGGTTAGGCTAGTAAGAATCACTGACTAGCCTATCCCCTATATGGTCCCTGAAGGCGAAAACATTTGCATCACTAGTCAAAAGTATTGTAAAATAATAATGCCACTATCTTCATAACTTAGTCTAGGATCACTGATAAATCATGCATGAACACTTGTATATAGGCTCCTGGCCTGGGGGCTATAGTAGCCGACTGGTATGAGGTCAATCGATGACCGATAAAAAGCGTCTAAACACGATATAAAAAGTTCCTAGCTATGAAGACTAAATAAACTAATGTATTCGATTAGTATATAAGGCCGGAAG
Source organism: Palaemon carinicauda (assembly GCF_036898095.1). Taxonomy (NCBI): domain Eukaryota; kingdom Metazoa; phylum Arthropoda; class Malacostraca; order Decapoda; family Palaemonidae; genus Palaemon; species Palaemon carinicauda. Next base: position 91,024,016 of record NC_090754.1, on the reverse strand, counting down.
CGTTGTTGTGGCTAACTAAATAGAACATGCACACAACAACGACGCCATAAAATGGCGGGTCCGGTAGAGGCACAGCTCTGCCACAAAACATCAATTATTTCGCGAAATAATATTTACTTTACGGCCAGAGCTTAATTAAACAATACTGGAACCTTGTAATCAACTTTCCAGAAGAAGG
>NC_090754.1:91010558-91023338 GCF_036898095.1 Palaemon carinicauda | reverse complement strand
TATTATATATATATATATATATATATATAATATATATATATATATAAATATATATAATATATATATATATATAACAGATTTTGAGCGAAGCGAAAAATCTATTTTTGGGTGAGATGGCCATGTCGTCCTGATGGAAGTTCCTATAGGGTAGCTTCCTAGGGTATATTACAACTACGGCGATATTCCCAGAGAATTTACCTTAAGGTACCCAGAATTCTAACTTCTCGAGCGAATATCCCTAATGAAAGTACAGTACCAGGGATATCGCGAAATATCAGAGGACGTATTCTTGACACGCCACATGGCAATCTGCACCCCGAACAGAGATAACACTTCGAAGGGCTCAATTGGCAAGAAAACGAAAACGAGAGAGAAAAAGGAGAGCCGTTCGCAAGGCTCTCTCTTCTCCCGTTTCGTAAGCGTGCATTGCGCCGATTCTGGCGCCATCTGTATTCCTTGTAGAGATACATGAGGGGCTACAGATACTGTATGTAGGGAGGGGTCCTACAGCCCTTTCATAGAAAGGGAAGGGCGGGGTCCATCAGGACGACATGGCCATCTCACCCAAAAATAGATTTTTCGCTTCGCTCAAAATCCGTTTTTTGGGCTCAAGCCATGTCGTCCTGATGGAAGTATACCAGAGCATTACTGTATCTGTGGATTCTCAGAACGTGCCGTACTCCCCGGAGGTATTTCCCCGGTCGACTAGACCTAGAGACCTAAGATGTTACCGTTATACATCTTTTCAACTAACCATAAACCATGTTAGAGCTTCCTGCCCCCTACAGGGAAGAGTCCTACTAGACTCTGGAAAAGTCTCGAAGAGTACATATACCTATGTATGAATACCAGGCAAGCCAATATAGTGGTCTCACCCTATATTAAGTAAAGCATAGTTTGTAAAGAACCACTGCATCAATATGAAATATCGACCAGTTCTCCACTCAATACTTGTATTGGGCAAAGGTTTATATCCGCATAGGAGGAAACTTGTAAATCCGCCACCGTCCCCTTATGGGATGGAGTCCTCCCGCTAAGGGAAAGCATAAACCAATGCAACATTAGCTTGCATAAAGGAACAATCTATTAGAATTATCCGAGATAAATATACATAGAATGAATGCTCAATTATACCAATAAATTGACACAGGTGAAGGAGACGCAAGGTTCTCAAGAACAGGTTTATTGACAGGCAATAAATAGACAGGTTAACAATAATTATATATAAATATAAAAGAGGAGGATAACCAAAACTTTAAGCATAAGTATGATAGTAAACAGAAACTTGTTTATCTGAAAGAAAAACATTAGTGCCACTTTTAACATACCGAGGTATCAAAGTCATAAAAGTCTGTATTACTAATCAGTCACATTAGCGTTAGAAACGCTCGGCACACATGTCTGCACTTATGCTAGGTTCACCTTTGGAAGTGGAACAGTCAACGTGGGCAACTAGGTGCCCTCACTTAGTTTGTATCACAGTATGTAACTACACACTCACCTGGAATTAATCGTCCCAATTAAAACCACTGTTCCTCGCAGAGTTAAACAGCAGGGTTAACGACGCAACCCACTGCTACCACAGATCTCTTTAGTTGCTCCACTTGCTTCGCATAGTGACGAAAGAACACTCTGGAAGACTTCCAGCCAGAGTATGAACGAAGATGTTCAAAAATCCATACAATTAAAGAAATTTAGGGATGAGGCAACTTTCCTCGGATCGTGACCTGCGGGTGTACTGTCAGGATCCGCTCTGCGAATAAAATATGTGATTTTCGCCCTGAGTTGTTTCAGTGATAAATTTGAGCCTGACGTTTCTCCCCTGAATAGTTGACCACCCTTGAAGTCTGAAGTTCTACGAAGATAGACCTTTAGGCATTCTACTGGACATAGAGATGCATCTTCTTTCAGAGGGTAGATTCTCCAGGGACCCCACCTGTTGGTGGGGTAGCTAGTTCTTGGCGAGAAACGTAGGATCCGGAAACAGGTTCAGTTCTCCCCCATCCAGGAACTGAACACGACCTTCCTCTCTCGAGAGGGCTACAATCTCACTAACCCTGGGCACGGACGCAAGTGCAAATAGGAAAATAACTTTTTGGGTCAAATCCTTTAACGCACACTCCTCATTGTTCAACAGTGAAGCGAAATGAAGAACTTTATCTAAAGACCATGAAATGGGCTTTGGAGGTGCTGAAGGTCTGAGCCTAGCGCAGGCTTTCGGAACTTTATTAAAGATCTCGTTAGCGAGGTCGACCTGGAAGGCATATAGAATGGGTCTTGTCAAAGCAGACTTACACGTTGAAATCGTGTTAGCTGGCAACCCTTGACCATGGAGGTGGATGAAGAAAGATAAGCAGAAGTCCGTCGAGATCTCCTGCGGATTCTTCGCCTTGACAAAGGCCACCCATTTTCTCCAAGATGACTCATATTGCCTTCTAGTAGATTTGCACTTATATTCCTCTAGGAAGTCTATGCTGGCTTTCGAAATCCCGAAACGCTTTCTCACCGCTAGGGAGAGAAAATCATGAGCTGCAGGGTCCGGGTTTTCTGTAATGAAGCGCAGAGACACTCGACTTCTGGACTCGCTGGGTCAGAACTGGATCTGGTAGCGGTAGAAACTTCAACCGTAGTTCCAATGCCAGGGGGAACCACACGCTGTTCGGCCACTTGTGGGCCACTATTGCCGCTACTCCCTTGAAGGATCTCAGTTTGTTGAGGACCCTCAACAGAAGGTTGTGAGGAGGGAACGGATAAATCCTGGACCATCTGTTCCAGTCGAGGGGACATCGCGTCCACTACTTCCGCCAAGGGGTCCTCGTACGGGGGACACGTACAGGGGCAACTTCTTGTTGTCTTTCGTCGCAAAGAGGTCTATATGCAGTTCTGGGACTTGACTCAAGATGAAGGAGAACGATCCTGCGTCTAGGGACCATTCCGACTCTATCGGTGTGAACCTGGATAGAGCGTCCGCTGTCACATTGCGGACTCCTTGAAGGTGAACTGCCGACAGGTACCACTTCTTATTTTCCGCCAATCGGAAGATGGCCAACATCACCTGGTTGAGAGGTGGCGACCTTGATCCTTGTCGATTCAAGCATCTCACAACTACCTCGCTGTCCAGCACCAACCTTATGTAGATCGGAGTGACGTGGGGAGACTTTCTTTAAGGTAAGGAGCACTGCCATAGCTTCTAGAAAGTTTGTGTGAAAGGTCTTGAATAGATTGGACCAAGTCCCTTGGGCCTTTTTCCGATGAGAGTGACCTCCCCAACCCTCCTTCGAGGCGTCTGTGTGAATCGTCACCGACGGGGGAGTGGCTGAAGAAGTACCGACTTCTTTAGATGTCTGGCTTGGGACCAAGGCCTGAGAAGAGTACGTAGACAAAGCGGAACTGGTCTTCTCAGATCTCTTCGTGCGTTTGATGCATAACTTCTCCAAACTTCGGTTGCATCCTTTAGCTGTGCTCTTAGCACCAGGTCTGTTACCGAAGCAAACTGGAGAGAACCCAGTACTCTCTCCTGTTCGCGTCTTGATATCCTTTCGGAATCTAGAAGTCTTTTGACAAAACCAGCTATCTCCTTCCTTTTCTTCGCCGGGATGGAGAATTGGTGTGACATTAGGTCCCAGTGGATTTCCAACCACTGGAACTTTTGAGATGGAGAAAGTCAAGACTTTTTTCTGTTGATCTTGAAGCCTAGATACTCTAGGGACTGGATCACCTGCAGGGAAGCTTGCAAGCATTCTGTCTTGGATGCTGCCCACACCAGCCAGTCGTCCAGGTAGGCTACTACCTGAATTCCCTTTAGGCGTAATTGTTTGAGAGCTACGCTCGCAAGCTTCGTGAAGATCCTTGGGGCTATATTTAGCCCGAATGGCATGGCTCTGAAGGCGTATAGTCCTTCGTTGTAGCTTGAACCCTAGGTAGGGGGGAGAGTCGACGATTGATTGGAACATGCCAATAGGCGTCTGACAAATCTATGGAAACGGTAAATGCCCTCTTGGGGCAGTAAGGTCCTTATGTGTTGCAGTATTAGCATCTTGAACTTGCAGTTCACTATGAACTTGTTGAGTGGCGACAAGTCCAGAATGACTCTGAGTTTTTCCGAGTCCTTGGAACACAAAACAGCCTCCCTTGGAATTTGATGGACTTTACCCTTCGGATCACTTTTTTTCTCCAACAGATCTTGGATGTACTCCTCCATAACGGGGGTGGAGTGTTGGAAAAACCGAGGGCACGGGGGTGTAGTGCTGTACCAGCTCCAGCCCAGTCCATTCTTGAGTAGGCTGTGGGCCCAGGGATCGAAGGTCCACCGATCCCGAAAATTCTGAAGTCTCCCTCCTACCGGTATCATCTCACTTGGACTGTTGTCCTGAGGTCTTGCCTCCCTGACCGCGACCACCCCTGAATCCCCTTCCCCTTGAGGGGCACCTAGACGAGCCTCTGGCTGCTCCTCTAGGCTTTGCTCGAAAGAAAGTTGACTGCCCTTCAAACGTTGGGTTGAATGCCGGGGACTGTGTCGACACGGCCTGGGGTACCCACTGGAATGTGGTCGGGGTTTGTGCCACCATCTGGGGCACTGAAGCATCGGCAATTGCTGTTGCTGTCTAAATGGCTTGGCTGGCCGAGACGGTAGCCTAGTCCTCTTAGTCTTCCTCTTTGGTTGGGGACCCTCATCTGGAGAAGACTTTCTCTTGATAGACAGGCCCCACTTCTGGAGAAGGTTTCTATTCTCCGTGGCAGCCTTATCAACAACTTCTTTGACCAATTCGCTAGGGAAAAGGTCTTTGCCCCAAATATTGGAGGAGATTAGTTTCCTTGGCTCGTGCCTCACCGTAGCCGAGGTGAACACGAACTCCCTACAAGCTCTCCTCGCCCTGACAAAGCTGTAAAGATCCTTCGTCCCTGTGGCCAGATGAGTCTTGGCCACTACCATGAACATTTCATGGACCTTGGGGTCACTTGCCATCGTCTCAAGAGTGGTCTGAAGAGACATTGAGGCAGCCAGTCTTTCTTTTGTCTCGAGCTCTCTCCGCAAAAGAAAGTCAGACAGCTTAGGGAGGTTCTCTACGAACTGACGTCCGGCAATATCAGCCTCCAACTTCCCGACTGAGAAGGTAAGATGAACGTCCTTCCAGTCCTTGTGGTCCATAGGTAGGGCCAGCGACAAGGGTTTACACTCCTCCAAGGAGGGGCAAGGCTTGCCAGCCTCGACTGCTTTTAACACAGCCGCAAACCCTTTCTGCAAAAAGGGGAAGGCTCTAGCAGGAGAGGACACAAAGGAAGGGAGCTTCTTACTCAATGCAGCCACCTTTGAGTTCGTGAAGCCCCTCTCTTTCATCGAAGATGAAAGCAAAGCTTGAGCCTTAGCATGGTCCATCACTATGACCTCCTTCGGCTCTGTCTTCTCCTTTGAAGCTGGTTCCTTCCTCAACCTGACATAACAGTCCGGATATGACCCTTTGCTGGGCCAGAATTCCACCTCCTCTAGGGGAACTGAACCCAACTTATCCGACATGACGATCTTCCCAATCGTCATCGGCATGTGCTCAGCATATCTCCATAGGTTAGCATCTGAGCACAAGGGAAGGTCTTTCACATTGAGCCTTTTCTGGGGCCCACGTGATGCTGAAAGTTTCTGCATCTGCAGTTTCCATTGCAGCCGCCTTCACATTATTCTCCTTCTGCATTTGTTGGATCATTCCAACAATGGAGGAGAGGGCCTGTCCCAGCTCTACTGGGAGAGCGGACGATGTTGAGGGAATAGGTTCAGGGATCTGAACCGGAGCAGCCGACACCTCGTCGGCCTCTTCCTCTACAATGTCTGGGGCTTGATCTTCATCCTGGCCTTCTGCCAGGAGGTCTTCCTCCAGACGCTCGGACACGTCTGACATCCTGTCGTCCAACTGGATGTCTTGCAAGGCGACCGCGACTTCAGCATCCACCGGGATCTGAACTAGGGGGATCTCCTCTTGAGGCTGGGGAATCACTGCATCAGCTGATGCCCTAGGGAAAAGGTAAGCCCTCATCTTCTCACTTGGAAGATAAGGTCCAGAGGTGTTCTTCTGGAAGCCCCTTACCCAGGTACGAAGCTTCTCCCTTGCTATATCCCTTGATTCTGCCGTCCTAGGGGAATCAAAAGCCTCAGTAATCAGGTTAGAGCACACAGTACATACCTGAGGGTCCCAATACCGGAGATCACCCTTGGAGACAGCGCATGCTGCATGCCTCCTACATAACTCATGTCTGCAGAAGTTCTTACTGCGGACGTTGCCGAAAGCACTTCCGCACTTCGGACGGTCCTCCTGTAAAGAGAAGAAATTTCCATGAGTATCAAGTGAACTACGTATCACTGGATATGCACAGTTTAGCATAACAAATCAGAAAGGGAAAGACACACACTTGTGTTTCCCGCACAACCAATTGTTGCAGCCTTCCAGATAATAAAATCGTATGGTTAATCTGTCCTAGAGTAACCAATGACAAATTTCCAGAGGAAACAGGTGGAGCTCACACCTAAGATATGATTTTTAAATGACAAATTCGAAGATAATTTGTATTTTTCCTAACCATACAAACCTTAGCTATTTACAAAGGGTTTTACTTTTAGCGCAGCTGAAATGACGAGCCAATAGTTTTTAACGAGGGTTAATTACCCCCGCGCTAGTTAGCGGGGGGTGGGGAAGGGTAGCTTGCTACCCCTCCCCCCTCCACACACCGGTGACGTGCTTCACTTCACTTAGAGGTAGGACTTGACTTGGGGGTCAGGGATGGCGGGCACATATGTGTAAATAGCTAAGGTTTGTATGGTTAGGAAAAATACAAATTATCTTCGAATTTGTCATTTGTTCCGTAACCGAAATACAAACAACGCTATTTACAAAGGGTGACTTACCCCTTAGGAAGGGTGGAAAGTCCCCAGCCTTACTGACTTCGGCTTGCCCGGGGGCTCGATCCCTTAGTGAGCAGCACTAGAGAGAGGGAGCCCCTGTACCTCACAGGTTCCTAGCAGCGCTAGGAACGAGTGGCCTACATAAGTAGTGTGAGGAGGAGAGTGTGACTCGTCCTATGAAGTTGACCTTGAGACCTTCAGATAGGAATTCTAGGATAGGACGTTCCCCATACCACCTCGTCAGGGTATGGGAGACGCAACAGTATTAAGCTTAATACTAGGAGCACAAAGAAGCATGGGTTACCTGCAGAGGTCGAGGTCAGCTATGCGAGGACCAGGATGCTGCTTCCCCAAGAGAGGGGAGAATGATGAAAGAAGTAAGGGTCAGACATACTCTTTCATTCACACAGACTAAGACCGGGTAACAACGCCCTCAACCTACTGCTACTTGTCCAAAAAGGAGCCTGAGGTTAGACCAGCTGTTGTGCAGCCACCACAGGGCCGATAGAGAACGTATCGAGGCTCCTGTGGGTCGCGTCTTGCAGGTAGTGGGCTGTGAAGGTCGTTTGACGCTTCCAGACCCCCGCTTGAAGTACCTGCGTCACAGAGAAGTTTCTCTTGAAGGCGAGGGATGTAGCAATACCCCTGACATCGTGGGCCCGAGGGGGACGTGACGGAGGAGGGTCAGGATTCAGGGCATGGTGGATAACCCTTCGAATCCAAGCAGAGATGGTGTTCCTTGTGACCCTCCTCTTTGTCCTGCCTGTGCTCACAAACAAAGCTCGCACATGAGGACGGACTGCAGCTGTTCTCTTCAAGTAGTACCTCAGACACCTCACTGGGCATAGTAGCAGCTGGTCTGGGTCGTTTGTTACAGAACGGAGACTCGCGATCCTGAAAGAGTCGAACCAAGGATCCGGCACTCCAGGATTCTGAGTCTTGGCCACAAACTCAGGGACGAACCTGAACGTTACCTCCCCCCATCCCCTTGAATGGGCGATGTCGTACGAGAGACCATGAAGTTCACTAACTCGCTTGGCCGAGGCCAAGGCGAGTAGGAAAGCCGTCTTCCAAGACAGGTGGCGATCGGAGGCCTGGCGTAATGGCTCGAAGGGAGGTCTCTTGAGAGACCTGAGAACTCGAACCACGTTCCAAGGAGGGGGTCTCACTTCCGACTGGGGGCAGGTAAGCTCATAGCTACGTATGAGTAAAGAGAGTTCTAGCGATGAAGAAATATCCACGCCCTTCAATCTGAAGGCCAAGCTTAAGGCTGAGCGATAGCCTTTCACTGCCGAGACAGAAAGGCGCATTTCTTCTCGCAGATACACAAGGAAGTCCGCTATTGCTGGAATAGTGGCATCGAGTGGAGAGATACCCCTTCCACGACACCAACCACAAAAGACTCTCCACTTCGCTTGGTAGACTCCCTCAGAGGACCTTCGCAGGTGCCGAGACATTATCTCCGCAACCTGTTGCGAAAAGCCTCTCTCCGCGAGGAGACGCTGGATAGTCTCCAGGCGTGAAGCCGAAGCGAGGCTACGGCCCTGTGAGGGACACCGGAGTGGGGTTGTCTGAGAAGCTCGTGTCGTGGAGGAAGCTCCCTTGGGAGTTCCGTTAGGAGTTGCAGAAGGTCCGGAAACCATTCCGCGTGATGCCATAGCGGAGCTACTAGAGTCATGGAACAGTTGACCGATAGTCTGGTCCTGTTGAGCACCCTTCTCATCAGACAGAATGGTGGGAAGGCGTACACGTCGATGTTGTCCCACCGTTGCTGGAAAGCATCTTGCCAGAGTGCCTTGGGGTCCGGGACTGGTGAGCAGTACAGGGGCAGCTTGAAGTTCAAGGCTGTCGCGAACAAGTCCACCGTCGGGGAACCCCACAAAGTCAGGACTTTGTTGGCTATCTGAGGATCCAAAGACCACTCGGTACTCACTATCTGCGAAGCCCTGCTCAGACTGTCGGCGAGCACATTCCTCTTGCCAGGAATGAAGCGAGCTGATAGTGTTATCGAGTGGGTTTCGGTCCACCTCAGAGTCTCTACTGCAAGATGGGATAGCTGTTGCGAAAAAGTGCCTCCCTGCTTGTTGATATAAGCCACTACCGTGGTGTTGTCGCTCATCACCACCACGGAGTGACCCGCCAGGAACCGTTGGAACTGTTGAAGGGCCAGAAAGACGGCCTTCAATTCTAGCAGGTTGATGTGTAGGCACTTTTCTGATTCTGACCAAAGGCCTGAGGCCCTCTGGTTCAGAACGTGCGCCCCCCACCCTTCTTTTGACGCGTCCGAAAACAGAGTCAATTCCGGGGGGAGGACGAGAAGACTCACTCCCTTTCGCAGGTTCTCGTCGGCCAGCCACCACCGCAAGTCCGTCTGTTCCAGAGACCCCATTGGGATCAGAGTGTCCGGGGAATCGGATCCTTGATTCCACCGGGACTTGAGCCGCCATTGAAGGGATCTCATCCTGAGGCGGCTGTTTGGAACCAGACGGGCCAGGGAGGATAGGTGGCCCAAGAGACGCAACCACGATTGGGCGGGGAGTTCTTTTCGCCTGAGGAAAGGTTCCGCCACCCTCCTCAGCCTTGCTATCCGGTCGTCTGATGGAAAGGCTTTGTGGAGATTGGTGTCTATTAGCATGCCTAGATAAACCAGTCGTTGGGACGGCTGCAGAGAGGACTTCTCGAGGTTTACCACGATCCCCAGATCCTGGCAAAGATCTAGAAGCCTGTCTCGGTGTCGAAGAAGGGTCGACTCCGAGTCTGCTTGGATCAGCCAATCTTCTAGGTAACGAAGGAGACGAATGCCGTTCCTGTGCGCCCAAGTCGAAATCAGGGTGAACACTCTGGTGAACACCTGAGGAGCTGTGGAGAGACCGAAACACAGCACCTTGAACTGGTAGATCTTGTTGTCTAGGCAGAATCTCAGGTACTTCCTGGAAGACGGATGGATTGGGATCTGGAAGTACGCATCCTTTAGATCCAGTGTTTACATGAAGTCTTGTGGTCTCACCGCAAGTCTGACCGTGTCTGCTGTCTCCATGCTGAACCGGGTTTGTTTGACAAACCTGTTCAGAGCCGAGAGATCGATGACAGGTCTCCAGCCTCCAGTAGCCTTCTTTACAAGAAAGAGTCGACTGAAGAAGCCTGGAGAGCCGTCCACGACCTCCTGGAGAGCACCCTTCTCGAACATGGTCTCGACTTCGGCCTGAAGGGCCAGCCCCTTTGCCGATCCCATGGCATAGGAGCTCAACGACACTGGATTCGCTGTCAGGGGAGGTTGAGATGACGTGAACGGGACGCAATAACCTTGGCCGATCACTGAGACCGTCCAAGCATCGGCCCCGAGATGTTGCCACCTGCGGACGCAACGCTGAAGGCATCCCCCCACAGGTGGACACGCAGGGGGACTGCCACCCCTAGGGCTTGCGGCCGCGGCCGCCACCCCTAGAAGTCTTGCCTCCCCTGGAAAGGTCTGGGGCATAGACACCACTTTCTTAGCTGCCGGTGCCTGTTTGGGAGCCTCTCAGCCGTTCGCTCCAAGTCTTGAGGCTCAAACAGGCTCTCCCCCAGGAGGGAGGCATGTCGGAGCCTACACACATCTACGGCGGGGACCTTCGGATGGAATCTCTCTGACACAGCATCGCGACGCTTCAACACCGAGTTGGCCCACAGGGTGGTAACCTGGTGCGCCAAAAACTCGATGGAGCGGGTGCCCGAGAGCAAGAAGGTCTCTAGGGCCTTCCTATTGGTCTCCTTGGACAAGTCCTCCGATCGCAATAGGATGCCCAGAGATCCTAACCAGAAGTCCAGCCACGAAGTGGCCTGCATGGCACACTTAGCGACCTTCTCGTGGTTAAGGATCTCTGCCGCCGAGAACGACACCTGCCGGGCAGAGAGTTTCTCCAAGGGAACTCCCTTCGCCAGCTCCTCCACAGAGTGATGGAGAGGAAGAGCGAGGTTGTGCTCACCCAGGATCTCGAAATACCTCCTCTGCTGAAGGCGAGGAGGAGGGATGAGTTTGTTCCCGGCAGTGGAACGACTGGAGGAGGCAAGAAGTGCGAGCTGAGCATTGGCCCTAGCTCTGGCACTCTTCAGCCCCCGAGACCAGGGCAGAGCTGCACTGGTCATAGGGGCCTTCCGAACGTCAAACACTTCATCCAGAATCGTGTCTTTGCCTTCACGGGGGGGGGGGGGGGGGGGGGGGATGACTGGATCTGTAAGACTGTTAAGTTGCCTTATCAGGCTTAGGACCTGCCAGAGGGCATGTTCGGACTCTTGCTGTTCTCCTCCCTGCGGGCTGGCAGCTAAGTCTCCTGCCCCAAGAATCTCTTCCTGGGGTGATACGTGGACATTCCCCTGGGTAGTCGTGGGTTCCTGTCGAATCCTTGCAGAGGATTTAGGGATGGTCTTGGAATCCTTGGGTTCCCTCCTAGGAGGGATACAGGATCCCAACAACGAGGTTCGAGGGGCCCCTTCCTCACGAGACTATTCTCCTGCCTGAAGCGAAGTCTCCCCCCCTGGTGCCGAGGGGAAGACTACCGCCCCACTGGACTCACCTGAGGACGGAAAGGCCTCGTCCACGGGAGAAGGAGAGAGTACTCATGCAGGAGAGGGGACCCTCGAGACCGACCTCTTGGGAACCAACTTCGCCCTGGGGAAAGTCACCACGAAGTCCACTCCTCTCTTTCTCTTCAGCGTAGGAGAGACAGCCGCTGGTTTGTTACCCTGGCCGGCGAGTGCTGGTTTCATAACCCTCACTAACGCCCGTGCCAGCGGACCAAACCAAGTCTGCTGCTCAAAGGACACAGAGTCCGAAATCCTCGCTAAGGTGAAAGGGATCGGGCGATCCTTTGGAGTGGACACGACGGTACCTACCTGAAAAGAAGGTGGGGAAGAATGCTGTAATGACCTGTCCTCGTCCTGCAATACCAACCTGTGCTTGGATGGAGGTGATCCCGAGTGCCGTCTAGGAGCACGCGTCCCTGCTGCTACCACCGGCTGTGGAATTCGCCGTGAACTATGGTCGCGCGGGGGTGAACGGTCGCGCAAAGGCGAATGGTTGCGTGGGTGATCGCGCGGGGCGCACAGGCGAGCGGTCGCGCGGGCGCGCAGGCGAGCGGTCGCGCGGGCGGGCAGGCGAGCGGTCGCGCAGGCGAGCGGTCGCGCGGGTGCGCAGGCGAGCGGTCGCGCGGGCGCGCAGGCGAGCGATCGCGCGGGCGCGCAGGTGAGCGATCGCGCGGGCGCGCAGGCGAGCGATCGCGCAGGCACGCAGGCGAGCGATCGCGCGGGCACGCAGGCGAGTGGGCGTGAGGGTGGGCAGGTAAATGAACACGTGTCCGAGGCGACGAACGCAAGTGATGGCGCGACGGCGAGGGATCGTGCTGCCGCGTAGGTGAAGAAGATCGCTGGCGATAATGACCGCGTGATGGTAAGCGATGGCGAGCAGCATGTGTAGGTGAATGATCGCGCGCAAGAGGGCGGTCGTTCAGGGTTGTGCGATGAGGAGCAGCATGCGTAAGCGGGCGATCGTGCAGGGTTGTGCGATGGCGAGCAGCATGCGCAGGTGAATGATCGCGTGAAAGGGTGCGATGGTGATCAGCATCCGCAGGAGGGCGATCGTTCAGGGTTGTGCGATGAGGAGCAGCATGCGTAAGCGGGCGATCGTGCAGGGTTGTGCGATGGCGAGCAGCATGGGCAGGTGAATGATCGCGTGAAAGGGTGCGATGGTGATCAGCATCCGCAGGAAGGCGATCGTTCAGGGTTGTGCGATGAGGAGCAGCATGCGTAAGCGCGCGATCGTGCAGGGTTGTGCGATGGCGAGCAGCATGCGCAGGTGAATGATCGCGTGAAAGGGTGCGATGGTGATCAGCATCCGCAGGAGGGCGATCGTTCAG